>NC_041356.1:12434336-12464336 GCF_900634415.1 Cottoperca gobio | reverse complement strand
ATATAACATCAGTTTCAATATTCATCTTTCATGTGGATTCTATATTTAATCATGCATCTAAAGAAACACACACACACACAGACGACATACCCCCACACAGACACAACACACAGACATCACACACACACCCACACACACACAGAGACACACACACACAGACAGACATCCAGACACACAGACCAGACCGACAGATCAGACACACAGACATACAGACGACAACAGACAACACACCACACACACACACACACACACAGAGACACACACAGACAGACAGACAGACACACACACAGACAGACAGAGACAGACACACAGACACACAGACAGACACACAGACACACAGACACACAGACACAACACACAGACAGACAGACAGACAGACAGACAGGTAGTTTTAAAGGGGTTCTCCACGATGGACCTCCTGCTGCAGCCAATATCAGTCCATGATCATTTTGTGACTATGCAACTTGACCCAGACTACTAGCTGCAAACCACAAGAATGACACAGACAGATATGTTCACAATCAAACCAATGGCCCCCGCTGACCTCCATCGCACAGGGAGGAGGGAGGACGGGAAGGGAGGAGGGAGGACGGGAAGGGAAGGGGGAGGACGGGAAGAGAGGAGGGGGGGGCGGGGCGGGGGTGCAGGAGGGGAGTGTTACCAGGGCCTCGGTGTTGCTCCCATGTCGAATGAGTCGTGATAAACAAAATCCTTTTCTTCTTCTGTCACATTACTCACATCTGAATTATGAGCTTCTTCCCCGTCCCCACATTACATTTAGAGTTCTTCCTCCTGTACTGAGAGACCTGTGCTCTTTATGAAAGAAGTGTTCTTTATATGTGAAGGTAGCAGCGGTACCTGCGGAAGTCCAGCAGCGGGCGTGTGGATGTGGGGATGCCCTGCGCCGGCCAGCTGAGGAAGTGGAACTGAGTGAGCGTCCTGGTCTCCTGCGTCTGCACGTTCTTCAGGTAGAAGCTGCGCACCAAGAAGTCGTTACACCAGATGTGCTCTGACACCAAGTTCACCTGGAGGAAAATAACAAATCAGGCATGTCCTTCCTCTCTCACACCCCCACTCACACCCCCTGCTCTCACCTCGTAGATGTGGTAGAGGGACGAGCCCTCGTCAGGCCAGTAGCGGTCACACTGTTTCTCTCCGTCCTCCACCAGAGCGCTCATCATCACGATCACAGTGCAGCCGTTCTCCCAACACCATCTACACACAGGTCATTATTACAAACCGCTCCCTGCGTGTTTCATGTAAGACAATATGTTCACGGACCAGCCTTCAAAGTGTGGGGGGGACCGGTGGTTGGGGACCACTGCTTTACAGTTTACTCCTTAACTGGGATCTTTCCAACCACGCCACTAATGCCACACTCTCTATTATCATGCCATGTGGTGAAGCGGTGACGGTCACTGGTTACTGACCTGCCAGAAGTCAGAGATGGTGTGTGACAGGGGGCCTTGGGTGGCGATGTAGGCCGGCATCCGGGGGTCGTGCTCAATCTGATGGGGGCGAAAGGTTATACAGGGGCAAAGGTCACAATCAGGTACAATAGAAACCAGCTGACGGTGACAGCTCCACTGCTCCATCATATCTATCATACACGACACTACTGTAATACAGTTTCTCTAAGCGTTAGAGGTTACCATGGTGACCGTTAGAGAGTTACATACTTACTATGGTGCTGGCGTTGATGTAGTCGGAGCGTGAAGGGTTGATCTCTGCCTTCAGCTTCACCCTTGAGTGGTCATCTGAAGGACAGCAGTGACATTTAACCCTCAACACCCCGTTGTGTTCATATTCTACATGTGTCGTGCACTTCAGAGACATTTCTCCCATAACGACATAGTTGGTGTTTTGGACTCACAGGGTACAGAGTCGGGGCAGCGGTTCTTCTTGGCGTTGGCGTCGCTCTGCGCCACAGAGACGGCGCTGGGCTCGGCCTGGTAGGAACACAGAGCCTCCCACTCCTTCATCAGACGGTCCTTGTTCCTCAGGTGGTCCTCCATGTAGGCCTGAGGGACGTTAGCATCTTCTATCTCTTCTATTTCTACAGCGTGGTGTTACTACTTCTACTTCAGTAAATGATGTCAGTACTTCTTCCACCTCTACATGTTCGTACAGACATTATTATGCTGTATAAATAAAACGTACAGTATTACACGGTCAAACCTCAGGTGTCCATGTCACCATGCGTACTGACCAGTATCATGTGGCCGGTGGAGATGTCCATGTTGGCCTGGGCCGGCTCCTCGCACCATGACGGCGTGCTGCTGTGGGGAGCTCGGACTGGGCTGGGCTCCGTCGCTGAACTGGGACGACACGCTGCTCACCCTCGAGTCGGTGCCTCCGGCTGCCCCTGCTCCGACGCCAGCACCCTCCTCCCCCTCCGCTCGCTCCCCCCCACGGCGCCGAGCGCAGCAGCTTCCAAGCGTCCGAAGGCGCCTTTGGAGGCCATGTGCTGGCGACACAGGTCCTGGTGAGCCAGTTATGCATGCGTCACTGCTTCATCACTTTTACAGTTTAAAGACTTATTGCAAGTCGCTAAATATAAATATCTCTTTTATATCTTCTATATATATTATATATATATATATATATATATATATATATATATATATATATATTATATATATATATATATATAATATATATATATATAATATATATATATATATATATAGATATATCTATATATATATCTATATATATATATATATATTATATCTCTCTCTCTCTTCCTCTCTCCCTCGCTCTCCTCTCTCTCTCTCTCTCTCTCTCTCTTCTCTCTCTCTTCTCTCTCTCTCTCTCTCTCCTCTCTATCTCCTCTCTCTCTCCTCCTCTCTCTATATATATATATATTCTATCTATATTTACAAATACATCTAATGTGCTTTTTCTGTGTTTATGTTACATTTCTTATTATTAATTCATTATTGAGGTGTTATAATGTTTGCTGCAGGGACAATGTTTATATATTATATTATTATATTTTTTGATGCCACTCTGAATGAAGTTTAACATTTTACACGCTTTCTTTTATGCAGGAGGCATTTGGTAAATTATTTTTAAACAATATGATTTGACATATATACTTTTTACATTAATGAATTCAACACGACTTTTGAATGAAGCGCATGAAGCTGAAGACATCTTTGTAGCTTCTCTCTCCTCACCTGGTACTCCTGGTGGGTGAAACTGCCCCCCTCCGGTCCCAGGCCGAGCTTCTTGGCTGCCAGCCGGTGGGCGTGGTGACGCAGGCAGGCGATGGTCATGGCCGCCACCAGGATGCTGCCGATGCACGCCATGGCCACCAGCGTGGCGAACACCCAGCGGGAGCTGTGGGGCTGCACTCGGGTCGCCAGGGGCAACGCCTTCCCATCATTCCTCTGTGGGGAAGACAGAAAGAGGACATGAAATAACTTGATGAAGGATTAACTCGGCAGGAACCTGGGCCTCACTTTACTTTCCTTCCCTGCTCTCTAGTTCACTTCTCCTCTCCTCCCGTTCTCCCACAACTATCCTCCGTCCATTCCTTTCCCCCCCGACCCCTCCTTGGATGAATTGTCTCCGTTGACCTTTCAAGATCTCCTCCTTCCTCTCCGTGGGCCTCAGGAATGTGAGGCGCTCTCTCTCTCTTAGTGTGTGTGTGTGTGTGTGTGTGTGTGTGTGTGGTATCAAAGACATTAAAGTTGAAGGTGGGGGGGGCAGAAAGGGTACTTCACCTGCTATTTTAAAGGGGCCCCAATGGGGTTCAGTGTGTGTGAGAGAGAGGAACAGAAAGAAAATGGACGACCAGATGTGTTCACTGCTTTATGTTTTTAGAAGTGTCTTAGAATGTCTGTAAGAACAGATCAAATGTATAAACTGGCTACAAACACAAGGGGCTTATATTAAGACTATTGTAGAAACATTACATCAGCACTTTAAGTACATACATGTCACTATAAATGATTAATCTTTATTAGACTTCTTTCATGGGATACAAGTCATAATACAAGAGTCATAAATATGACTTCAGAATTAACTGCTCAACTAATAAACTGTGCATTAATAATAATAATAATAATAATAACAAAGTGTTAATGAGTTTGTATGTTTCGTTTCCTGACGTCCTGCTCACATGGACCCAGTCCGAAACATCGAGTGTCAAGTTACACTGACTTTAAACTAACTGGACTTCCAGGACTGACTTTCAAAATAAAAGTGTATAGAACGTCTTTCCAGATTATGTTGTTGTTGTTGGTGGACAAGTACTTAGTTACTTCTAGTTCTCTACATTTATTTAACAGATTTAGTTACTTTACAGAGTCACATTATTAATACAATATATAATATAATATATATATATATTTGCATTAAGCTTTAAGTAGTATATAAAGTAACAATAAGATCTACCTTTACCAGCTGCAACATTAAAGTGATAATCATTATTATTGAACGATGTACTTTATTCTGAAATGGGCCATTCTGCATAAAGAGTACTTTTCCTTCTGGTACTTTGTTTTGATGCTCATACGTGTAGTAAAGTTTTAAATGCAGCACAGTATTAAAGTCTTGTCCCTCTGTTCATCCCCTTCTCTGCTCCTCAGCATGAAACCTTTCTTCTTCTCGGACAACCTTTCCAGGCGTCAAACACAAGCACCCACCTCTCCAACGCCGCTCTGCAGCACCTTCAGGCCCGTCTCAGACTCCAGGAAGTTCTTCTCTGCAACTGCAGAAATAAAACGTAATAGAAAGTATTTGAAAAAGTACATAAAGTGTGCCTGCTGCCTCAAAGCTGGAGTACTTGTTGCGCTGCGTGGGAAAGTGTTAAAACACGCACCGGCTTTCTCTGCCACATCGCCGGCCGTCAGGTTCTCGGAGTTGGGTTTGATCCTGAAGGTGATCGCAGGTCCGACAACACTGCAGAGCACAAGAGCAGATCCAAAGGGGAGTTATACACAGTGCTGAATACATTTACTCCAGTACTAAGTAGCAGTACTTCATTTGTAAAGTAACTAAAGCTGTCACAGTAATACATTACAACCAACATATATATTATTTGTGTCCGACCAGCACAATAAAGTATTCTTTTGAGTTTAGCTGTAATACATTGCAGATCATTGCATTAGTATTGTCTGTGGACTCCAGGAGGAATTGTTGGCACTTGCATAAAGAATTACAGACAAACAAGACTTGATTTATGCTCTAAGTTCTAGGTCAAAGGTCAGAGGTCAGAGGTCAGTGTAAGGTGAAAAGATGAGACCAAGCAGGAAAAAGGAAAAGCAGAATGAAAGCAGTGAATCAACACTTTGCAGGTCAGGTTCCAAAATCAGCTCTGGGGCGAAGCTTTACGTTAATCCCACAAAATGCAAATCAAGCGATCCAGCGGATGAGTTCACAAACGGAGGATCCAGAGGCTTCAGGCCAGCAGGTGGGGGTCTTACTGTTCTTGTGACCGTGTCCTTGGTCCTACCTGATGTTGATGAAGGAGCCGGTGGAGAGACCGGTCCTCTCTGACAGCAGCTCCAACAGTGTCACCCCCGTCGTTCATACTGAGAGGGCTGCGGTGACAAAACGCACACATTCACACACACACGTAAACACACACATTTACACTCACAGAGGTGGAAAGTAACACTTACTTTACTCTTTTATTTTGAAGGCTTTCTTTCGTCCTCTCTTTCCTTCCTTTCCTCTTAATTCTCACCTTTCCTTTTTCTCTCATCCTCGACTTCCTTTCTTCCCTTTCTCCATCCTTTCTTCCCCCCTCTCTTTTCTATACTCTCCCTCCTGTATCCTCCTTTCTTCCATCCTCTCTTCCCCCCCTCTCTTTTCTATACTCTCCCTCCTGTATCCTCCCTTTCTCCATCCTCTCTTCCCCCCCTCTCTTTTCTATACTCTCCCTCCTGTATCCTCTCCCTTTCTCCATCCTTTCTTCCCCCCTCTCTTTTCTATACTCTCCCTCCTGTATCCTCCCTTTCTCCATCCTCTCTTCCCCCCCCTCTCTTTTCTATACTCTCCCTCCTGTATCCTCCCTTTCCTCCATCCTCTCTTCCCCCCCTCTCTTTTCTATACTCTCCCTCCTGTATCCTCCCTTTCTCCATCCTCTCTTCCCCCCCTCTCTTTTCTATACTCTCCCTCCTGTATCCTCCCTTTCTCCATCCTCTCTTCCCCCCCTCTCTTTTCTATACTCTCCCTCCTGTATCCTCCCTTTCTCCATCCTCTCTTCCCCCCCTCTCTTTTCTATACTCTCCCTCCTGTATCCTCCTCCTTCCGTCGTTCCTACACGCTTCTTTCTTTTTGCTCTCATTCTTTCCTCCTTCCTTTTAATGTCCTTGCTTCTTTGCAACTTTCCTTATTCCCTACTCGACTACAGCTTCAGAGGATTCTATAACTTCTGCTACGTCTACATTAGTGAAGGACTCCTTCCACCTCCATGCCCCCACCACACACACATACACACACACACAACATGAAGACAACAGTCCCTGAGCGTGTTCTACCTCTGGTTGGTGACGATGTAGCCGAACTCCTCCGCCTTCGCCGCTGCTTCACACCCTTCCTCGGTTTGTCCTGGTTAGCTGCTACAGTGGGAGGCGAATCTTTCTGGGCTCCTTGTGGTTTGGGGGGCTTGTTGGTGGAGGGTGGAGCCTCGGCGGCGGCCATCTTGTACGCCATTGACCCTTCTGTGACCTGCTGGATAAAGATAAATAAACACAATCAATGAAAGAACATGTTGAAATGTTTTAGTGGTGGAAAGTAAACAAGTATTTCTCTCTTCTGCCACTTCATACTTTTGTTTTTACAGCTTATATCTTTTTACAAGAAATAACTGATAAGCTCACCTTCTTTCCTGTGGCAGCATTGTTCCCATATTTATCTGAATAGGAAACAAAAACACAATATAATCGTCAATACTGCGAGACATTTATATGTATTTAGACACCTGATGGTTATCTAAGACCCAAATACCAAATACCATTGTGATAACAGTTGCAAGATCAGGAGTGTGCACAAAAAAGGCGATTAAAAATGTAAAACTGTACAAGTCTATACATATATATATACATATATATATACAACAACCATCAGACAGAAAGAGCGGCTGATTTTAAGCACTTGTATTCACGTCAGTCATCTTGTTTGTGTGCATTTGTGCATTTGTGCATCTGATGTTGGTTAAACGAAGAGGCCTCTGCGCAGACCGACCTTTGGTCTGTTTGTGGGCGTAGGAGCTCTCCAGCTGCAGATGCTTCAGCGCGGCCGGCAGGTTGTCTCTCTGCTCGGGGGACAAATCCTTCATGTCCAGGCCGTAGTGATCGAGCAGCAGAGCCAGCCTCTGCAGGGAGCGCTCTACAAAATACAGGCGCAGTGAAATACTTTCCATTGTGTGAGACGTTCTTCTTTATCTCCACATGTCAGAGGCTTTTTACTCAACAGTTGACAGATTCTACATTTAACATGTGGTGGAAGAAATACTCAAGTTACAAGTAAAAGTCCTGCATGTCACAAATGTTTTAGCGTCAAAATACACTTTGTTTACGATATAATAATATCATAATATAGTTCTGGATTATATTTTGTACTTTTAGTCTGAATCTGCAAAGCTATTACATTAATGTAGTGAAGTACAATATGTGTCTGTGAATAGCAAAAGTACATGTACACACAGTCGATGCTCTGCATGTCTGAACTTTTCAGATTCACACTTGTTGAATGTTGTATTTCTTTCTGTGTCATATCTGAATTTCCTCTCCTCGCTCACCATCCAGTCCTGACAGCGCGTCGTACTCTTCCTGCGCCTTCTTCTCCGCCTGCTGCTGCTGCTGCTTGCTGAGCTGAGCCACCTGGGAAACGTAGTCCTCGCCGTAGTCCAGCGGGAAGTCCAGCTCCGGGAAGAAGGAGGATGAGGAGGAGGATGAGGAGGATAGAGCAGAGGGAAATCCTGCTGCTGCTGCTACCGCCCCTCTGTGGCGGGAGAGGGACTGCACAGGGGAGGAAGAGGAGGAAGAGGAGGAAGAAGGGGAGCTGAGGTAAAAGGACAGCAGGTCTTGGAGAAGCTGCCGGTCTCTGTCCAGAGGGTTTCCTCTGGATCTGGAGCGAGAGGGGGAGGCGAGGAGCGGGAAGGATGGATTATCGTCCAGAGAGTTGAGGGAGCGCTCCTCTTCCTCCTGGTAGCCGTACTGCTGCTGCAACAACACAAATACAACTTGTGTTTTATTACCTCAACATCATGGGTTAGGGTTTTTCACAAGCTTGTGCAGATCTACTTAAGCAAACAGACGATGCAAACAATAAGAGTTTAAATAAATTCATTTAATGTTCTATCACATGCAGACCATTGGATGTAGTATATCATTGGTAAATTATACATCTGGTACTGTGATAAATAATCACTCCGGAGAGATATAAGTTCCCGTGATCAGCAGAGATCTCCCGTTGTGTAACTGTATTATAGTAAAGTATTATTTTATTATTATTTCTTATTTCATATTTGTGCCTGTATAATTTCCCCACCTGGTGGTAGGTGTAAGGGTCCAGCAGGGGTGTCTGCATGTGGACGGAGGATCGGGAGGGGTCGAGGATCATGTAGTCCACGTACTGCTGCATCATCTCAGGGTCGGCCGGATCCTCGGGCCCCTGGACCCTCCGCTGCCCGGGGCCCGGCAGTCTGGACAACCTGGGAGAAAAGGCTTCAATAAAGAAACACTTTTCTAAATCTGTATTTGTCAAGTTCCTGTGTTCTCCCATTTTTACTTCGTCATCATTTATCAACATTTTCCTTCCTGCAGGTTTTCTTACACTTTTGGCGACGTCTCGTGAAGTTTGGAGGATCCGACAGTGGGAACGCGGCTCAGCTCCCGGCCGATGATCGCCTGGGTAACGTCGTCCTTCCAGGTCAGACCTACGCAGGGCGAAATGTCAGCAATAACTTTTATACTTACTTGTTAAGCTGGTGAGCAGAAGTTAAACAGGGTATCAGCACATTGTTTATTAGAAATATAATGCTTTTTAAGACCTTTTTAATACCTCTAAAAGGAAAAGACTACAGTACACATCATTATTGAGCTTTATTGCATTTGAATTAGGATTGGGTTCTATCAGGGCTGCCACATGTCCGACAATTATACACAATATACAATCAACAATGCTCAAAACCAAAAGTGCCATAATGTCCAGCAATTTGATCATTTTGTGTTGCTTTAAGTAGTATAAATAGTTGCTTTAAGTAGTATAAATAGTTGCTTTAAGTAGTATAAGTGGTTGCTTTAAGTAGTATAAATAGTTGCTTTAAGTAGTATAAGTAGTTGCTTTAAGTAGTATAAATAGTTGCTTTAAGTAGTATAAGTAGTTGCTTTAAGTAGTATAAGTAGTTGCTTTAAGTAGTATAAGTAGTTGCTTTAAGTAGTATAAGTAGTTGCTTTAAGTAGTATAAGTAGTTGCTTTAAGTAGTATAAGTAGTTGCTTTAAGTAGTATAAGTAGTTGCTTTAAGTAGTATAAATAGTTGCTTTAAGTAGTATAAATAGTTGCTTTAAGTAGTATAAATAGTTGCTTTAAGTTGCTTTAAGTAGTATAAATAGTTGCTTTAAGTAGTATAAATAGTTGCTTTAAGTAGTATAAGTAGTTGCTTTAAAGTAGTATAAGTTAGTTGCTTAGTTAATAGTTGCTTTAAGTAGTATAATAGTTGCTTTAAGTAGTATAAATAGTTGCTTTAAGTAGTATAAATAGTTGCTTTAAGTAGTATAAATAGTTGCTTTAAGTAGTATAAAGTAGTTGCTTTAAGTTGCTTTAAGTAGTATAAATAGTTGCTTTAAGTAGTATAAATAGTTGCTTTAAGTAGTATAAATAGTTGCTTTAAGTAGTATAAGTAGTTGCTTTAAGTAGTATAAGTAGTTGCTTTAAGTAGTATAAGTAGTTGCTTTAAGTAGTATAAGTAGTTGCTTTAAGTAGTATAAGTAGTTGCTTTAAGTAGTATAAGTAGTTGCTTTAAGTAGTATACGTAGTTGCTTTAAGTAGTATAAGTAGTTGCTTTAAGTAGTATAAGTAGTTGCTTTAAGTAGTATACGTAGTTGCTTTAAGTAGTTGCTTTAAGTAGTATAAGTAGTTGCTTTAAGTAGTATAAGTAGTTGCTTTAAGTAGTATAAGTAGTTGCTTTAAGTAGTATAAGTAGTTGCTTTAAGTAGTATAATAGTTGCTTTAAGTAGTATAAGTAGTTGCTTTAAGTAGTATAAATAGTTGCTTTAAGTAGTATAAGTAGTTGCTTTAAGTAGTATAAGTAGTTGCTTTAAGTAGTATAAGTAGTTGCTTTAAGTAGTATAAGTAGTTGCTTTAAGTAGTATAAGTAGTTGCTTAAGTAGTATAAATAGTGCTTAAGTAGTATCAGTAGTTGCTTAAGTAGTATAAGTAGTTGCTTTAAGTAGTATAAGTAGTTGCTTTAAGTAGTATAAGTAGTTGCTTTAAGTAGTATAAGAGTTGCTTTAAGTAGTATAAGTAGTTGCTTAAGTAGTATAAGTAGTTGCTTTAAGTAGTATAAGTAGTTGCTTTAAGTAGTATAAAGTAGTTGCTTTAAGTAGTATAAGTAGTTGCTTTAAGTAGTATAACTAAGTTGCTTTAAGGAGTATAAGTAAGTTTGCTTTAAGTAGTATAAGTGGTTGACTTTTAAGTAGTATAAGTTAGTTGCTTTAAGTAGTATAAGTAGTTGCTTTAAGTAGTGCTTAAGTAGTAAGTTGTGCTTAAGTAGTAAGGTGCTAAGTAGTATAAATAGTTGCTTTAAGTAGTATAAGTAGTTGCCTTAAGTAGTATACGTAGTTGCTTACGTAGGTATAAGTAGTTGCTTTAAGTAGTCACGAGTGCCTAGTAGTTGCTTTAAGTAGTATACGTAGTTGCTTTAAGTATACGTAGTTGCTTTAAGTACGTAGTTTGCTTTAAGTAGTATAAGTAGTTGCTTTAAGTAGTATACGTAGTTGCTTTAAGTAGTTGCTTTAAGTAGTATAATGGTTGCTTTAAGTAGTATAAGTAGTTGCTTTAAGTAGTATAAGTGGTTGCTTTAAGTAGTATAAGTGGTTGCTTTAAGTAGTATAAGTAGCTGCTTTAAGTAGTATACGTAGTTGCTTTAAGTAGTATAAGTGGTTGCTTTAAGTAGTTGCTTTATGTAGTATAAGTAGTTGCGTTAAGTAATATAAGTGGTTGCTTTAAGTAGTATATGGACACACACCCCCGTCCACGCATCATAGCTACGTCAGATTGCTTTAAAAGAACAACCAAAAGAAACCTGATTTGTCGGCGTGTCATAAAGATAGTTAGTCTAATTAATATAATACGATAATGTTCAGCCTATGGTTCGATAGTTTAACATCCCCCATAAGGCAGCACAGATGCTATTTAACGTACAAACAAATAGGTATTGGACGTTGCAGAAATCGTCATTGTTGTGGGATAGAAAACATCTGTAAAATAAAACAGAAAACATTTTAAAACTAAACTTAAGACGTTTTAAGACTTTTTAAGGATCCTGTTAAAGCCTATTTCTCCTGAAGCTTCTCGTGTCCCTGTAAAAGAGACTCACCTTGCACCATCAGGTCTTTGAGGACTTCCTGCAGTTTGTGCAGGACGGGTACAGACACCTGGTACTGGACGGGCTCCTGGTGAAGAGCCTGGCACTGTCCGAACAAACCGTCTGCACAGGAAGAGACCAACAAGTCCGTTACTTTATGTTATTGAGGACGTCTCATTCATAAGCTGAAGGGAACCTAAAAATGGAGACTTCAAACAGTTTCAACTCTGGTTTCTTTGCTTAAGGCCGTGTCACACATATCCGTATGACAGAAGCGTATACCTGCGCATACGAAATATCGGCAATACGTTGATATAAATTAAGGGTAAGTTGTGATCGTTTGAAGGACGCAGGCGACACGCCGAACACGCCGACACACGGCCCTGACACACAGCTCCGTACGGCACAAACATGCCGCCGTATATGAAAATTATGTATGATATTAAATATGTAACTAAATATATCCAACTTTTCCACAGCGGTGTTGTAGCTGACGTATACATAACAAATACATAACAAATTATTATACGCAAGTCAAACATTGATAGCGTATCACTTACTTATTTAAAACGTATCGGAGCGTCTGGACAACGGAGCTGGAAAAGTGCCATCTGGTTCACGTCATGCTGATGCTGGAGAACGGCTAAAATGGTAGGTAAGTATTCACGTAGGTATTTACGTACTATATTCACGTAAGTATTCACGTACTATATTTACGTAGGTAAGTATTCACGTACTATATTTACGTAAGTAAGTATTCACGTACTATATTTACGTAGGTAAGTATTCACGTACTATATTTACGTAAGTATTCACATACTATATTTACGTAGGTAAGTATTCACGTACTATATTTACGTAGGTAAGTATTCACGTACTATATTTACGTAAGTATTCACGTACTATATTTACGTAGGTAAGTATTCACGTACTATATTTACGTAGGTAAGTATTCACGTACTATATTTACGTAGGTAAGTATTCACGTACTATATTTACGTAAGTATTCACGTACTATATTTACGTAGGTAAGTATTCACGTACTATATTTACGTAAGTAAGTATTCACGTACTATATTTACGTAGGTAAGTATTCACGTACTATATTTACGTAGGTAAGTATTCACGTACGTATTCCGTATTCACGTATGTCTAACGTAACGTAACGTCTGCATATCTTATGAAGCACACGTCCTGTAATTTTGAACTTGCTCAAAACATCAGCGTTCAACAACGCACACCAGCGTAACACCGCCTGCTCTTAACGAATACTACTTATACCTTACCTTATATCAACGTACACCAGCGTGTTGCAGGTGAAAACACACTGACATATATGCCCAAATATATGCTATTAAAACCAGGTTCACATTTTGAGATCTGATTCTCTTTTTAGACTAAAATAGCAGCTTAATTATTTTACTCAAACCAACACAGAGCTGACGGTCACTGAAGGAACAAGCAGAGCAAGAAGAATACACAGACATATGGCCAGAATGTACAAATATGCAGGTAGAGACTTATGTACACAAACCACATATACAAGTGCGCACACACACACACACACATTCAATGAAGTGTCTTCAAATAATAACAGAAAATAGAGTACATTTACAAACGTGTACACAAGCCTGCAAATACACACTCAACCTTGTGTGTGTGTGTGTGTGTGTGTGTGTGAACTGTGGTGAGTCATCACCTCTGTCTCCCTCCTTTCATCAAACACACACACACACACACAAGGGAGATACACGGTCGTCAGGCAAGTGATGTCAGTGTTGTCATAGAGACGGCGAGGACGTCTGCGATTGGCAGAGAGCGGCTGACGGAGGAAGACCTTGTTTACGTTGCACTCTCGCTCGTCTTTCTCTCTTTTGTCTCTTTCACTCCGTATCCCATCTTTATGTCGCTCTTACCACCTTTCTGCTAGTGTGACGAATCTCCTAGACAAACTAATCATTTTCCACACACTCACATTTCAGCACAATCACACACACACTCACACACACACTCACACACACACTCCAACGCTCAAATGAGGACTCAGACTCAACACACGACGAAATGTAGTACTTACATCTGCTGCTAGAGAACAGATTTCAGATGTTTAAAGAAGCAAAATAGGTCGTTTGTTAAATGCAGTCTGGAATGTATTTATTTAGTTGTGTTTTAACAGATTACAGACGTCTCGAGACATAAGATCTATAGTTTCTTTATTACGGTCTGGAATGTGTTTCAACACAGGCTACAGATGTTTTAGACTAAAACATTTATTGTTTTTGAACCCAGTCTGGAACTAAGTTTATTCTACCTAAACACTCTTTAATTCAATACATTTTACTCAAATATCCAGAGGTGTAACACAGATTCTCATTCTTGCATTTCAGCACATGCACTTCCTGAAAGCATCATCAAACACACGCTGTGAGACCTCACTATGAATGCCGCTCATGTTCCCTAAAAGAAGAACAAAACATCCTCACCGCGTATACAAAAAACATACCGCCATCAATAATTCAGCTGTCCCTGAAGGCTGAGACACACAGGTGCACGCTCACACACGTGCACGCTCTTGTAATGACATCCTAACCATGTTTGAACAGGCAGGAAGGAAACACACTGAGGGATTATAGACAGCACTGTTAAAGGCAGGCTGAGCCGTGACTGTTTGATGGACAGAAGACACGTCACAGCTTCCTGAAGCGTGTCTCTGCAACCGGAGGCTGCTGGGATTGTTCACTATTGGTCGATTTACTATTCTCGTCACGCTACATTCAGGGTGCTGTGAATACAAGCTTCCCCCTGGGGAAGAAAGTGTCAATGTCAGCCTCCCAGATGAGGTATCTGAAAGTTTTCATTTGGCTTCACGAATGTGTGAAAAGAGAGAAGTGTACGTACTATAATAGATATAATGCGTGTTGCATTACAGATTGTACCTTTCCCTATTAAAAGTCTCCATTAAAATGTATGAAGTCTGTGGACTATGAAGAGTAACCAGGACATTTATTTTGAAAGGTCATGTTGCTGTTTCCATTCACCGGCAAATAAAACTGAAACATTTTCCTTGTTTTCTCACTTTTTATCTCTCAGATCAGTTTTGTTTTCTTGTACTTCATATACTGTCGCACTGGAATATACTAGAGAGGAATGAAGATGTCACGTTTGTTCTTTTCTATTATGTTTGTGAATTTTAGACCAGGATGCTTACATGTCCAAATGTTGGCCTCATACATTTTCAGTCTGATAATGTGTGGAAGTGCTCTGCATGTACTCAACTCTCTGTGTCTCTTTCAAAAGAAAGAAATGATCATACAAAAGGAACATAGGCTTTTTAGTGATTTGGGTGAACTGAACCTTTAATTAAAGTGATGTATGTAACTTTTGTTTTGTTGTTTTATGACCTGCAAGACTAATGACATTCCTCTTTACATGCATTCATCATTAGCATTCAACTCAAAGCACTGCTGCACCTGCTGTATTTACGTAGGTAAGTATTCACGTACTGTATTCCATATTCGCGTATGTCTAACGTAACGTAATGTTTGCATATCTTATGAAGCACACGTCGGGTACGAGCACTGCTGCACCTATCAAAGCTTTCTCTGTCGAAATAAATGAGCCGCATCTGTGTCCTTGTGCTGGAGGATCTTTTAAAAGTTGGTGATGATGCTAAATCAAAGCTGAGCGCTGTTATTGAAATAACGAAGGCCCTCCGGCTAACCAGAAGTTTTATATGGTGGTGGCATAATAAATGATGTGAATGCAACAAGGTTGAACTCTGTTTCGGTGTCGTCTTCTTCACGCGTTGGAATCAAACTCTGGACTGAGACAGTTTGTGATGGAAAAGTAAAACTCCAGTGCTCACCATCGCTGCACAGCTGATCTCTCGGACACAGTTTCTTTTCAAACAAACAACCTGTAGACAGACAAACAAGAAATACAGAACATTAACATTGAGAAACATTCATTCGGTGAGAGGCTGCAAATTCACCACAAACAACAGTGTTCCTAGAAATGTAATAAATAAAAGTATTTCTTCTTCTGGTGTATTAATGAGTGCGATTAACGAGCATATATTTCAAGCTAAGAGCGTTGTCATCTTATGAAACCTTTATTGCTGTAAAACATTAGTTTTTAAAATCTCATTCAAATTAAGTTTATTATGGGACACAAATGACTTTCTGTGTCAATGTTGTGTTGCTAAGTGATGGGAATATACGTGTGTGTGTGTGTGTGTTACAGGTGACCTTCTCCCAGGTCTAATCAGCAGCAGATGTTCTGTTCATGTTCTCCTGTTTGCGTTGTGTTTTCATTAAGTGTTTATGTTCTCAGGTGTATTGTTCACCCTCCTGGACGCCTCGTCCCGCAGTACAACCTGCACATTTCAGCTGATTAAATAGACTTTAATTCCCATTTTTAATTCTGTGTTAAAGAGTATCGCTGCCAGAGTGATGCAGTTGACCTTTTTGAGGCTTCATTTGGACCACATTGTATGTTAGGAGAGTATATGGGACATGCCACCATAGAATCATTTTCATTAAATAAAAGCTTGTCAATAAACATTTAAGGCCCTTGATGTGATTCTTCTGTTGCAGTGTGGCCGTCAGTGACGGTGTTTCAGCGTATTGACTACATAACGGCACAAACTGTGCAGCAGCTATCAGAGAGGGAATCTCCACTGAAGGAGGAGAAGCTGCTTAACATAGAACCATTCTCCATCCGCCGTCGCCCCCTCCGTCCAAACTCCACATGATGACTAATCTCTGTCCTCTCTTCTCCACCCACACATCCCTCCCATCTCATCTCTCCGTCCCTAACCTCTCTCCTCCTCCTCGCTTCTCCTGCTGTCCTCTCCTCCTCTCCTCTCCTCCTCGCTTCTCCTGCTGTCCTCTCCTCCTCTCCTCTCCTCCTCGCTTCTCCTCCTGTCCTCTCCTCCTCTCCTCTCCTCCTCGCTTCTCCTCCTGTCCTCTCTCCTCCTCACTTCTCCTCCTGTCCTCTCCTCCTCACTTCTCCTCCTCGCTTCTTCCTCCTGTCCTCTCCTCCTCACTTCTCCTCCTCGCTCTCTTCTCCCCTCCTCGCTTCTCCTCCTCTCCTCCTCTCCTCCTCTCCTCTCCTCTCCTCCTCGCTTCTCCTCCTCTCCTCTCCTCCTCTCCTCTCCTCCCTCGCTTCTTCTCCTCCTCTCCTCTCCTCTCCTCCTCCTTCTCCTTCTCTCCTCTCCTCCTCGCTCTTCCTCCTGTCCTCTCCTCCTCGCTTCTCCTCCTCTCCTCCTCGCTTCTCCTCCTGTCCTCTCCTCCTCTCCTCTCCTCCTCGCTTCTCCTCCTGTCCTTTCCTCCTCTCCTCTCCCTCCTCGCTTCTCTTCCTGTCCTCCTCCTCCTCGTCTCTCCTCATCCCTCTCCTCCTCGCTTCTCCTCCTGTCCTCTCCTCCTCGTCTCTCCTCATCCTCTCTCCTCCCCTCCTCATCCCCTCCTCACCTCCCCTCCCCTCCTCATCCCATCCTCGCCTCTCATCCCCTCCTCTCCTCCTTGCATTTCCTCGTCTCTCCTCCTCCCCTCATCCCCCCCCTCTCCTCCTCGTCTCTCCTCATCCTCTCTCCTCCTCCTCTCTCCCTCCTCTCCCCTCATCCCCCTCTCCTCCTCCTCTCTCCATCATCTCTCTCCTCCTCGTATCTCCTCATCCCCCCCTCGTTCTCTCCTCATCCCCCTCTCCTCCTTCCCTCATCCCCCCCTCTCCTCCTCCTCTCTCCTCCTCCCCCTCTCCTCCTCCTCTCTCCTCCTCCCCTCATCCCCCCCTCTCCTCCTCCTCTCTCCTCCTCCTCTCTCCTCATCTCTCCTCCTCTCGTCTCTCCTCATCCCCCCCTCGTCTCTCCTCATCCCCTCTCCTCCTTCCCCTCATCCCCCCCCCTCTCCTCCTCCCCTCATCCCCCTCCCTCCTCCTCCTCTCTCCTCCTCCCCTCATCCTCCCCTCTCTCCTCCTCCTCTCTCCTCCTCCTCTCTCCTCCTCATCCCCCCCCTCTCCTCCTCCTCTCTCATCCTCCCCCCCCTCATCCCCCTCTCCTCCTCCTCTCTCTTCCTTCCCTCATCCCCCCCTCTCCTCCTCCTCTCTCCTCCTCCCCCTCATCCCCCCTCTCATCCCCCTCTCCTCATCCCCCTCTCCTCCTCCTCTCTCCTCCTCCCCTCATCCCCCTCTCCTCCTCCTCTCTCCTCCTCCCCTCATCCCCCCCTCTCCTCCTCTCTCTCCTCCTCCCCTCATCCCCCTCTCCTCCTCCCCTCCTCCCCTCATCCCCTCTCCTCCTCCTCCCCTCCTCCCCCCCCTCTCCTCCTCTGCTCTCTCTCCCACATCGTCCTCTTGTTAAACCTGCAGACGGCCCGTCACTGTCACAATATTACGACTAACTAGAAGTGTTGAGTATCTAATGAGCAGAATGATGTAATGCTATTTATTCATCTTCAAAAGCTTTATTGTCATTTTAGAAAAGCTACAGCGTAAATAGTTCAATAAAATGGTGCAAGAGACATAATGGTGCGAGTAAAACGCAGGAATAAGTCAAATATATACATATAAAAGTCAAATGAAACACTGTGCAGTAGAATACAATACTGTAACAATATATAAATATGTGTAGTGGTGTGAGTGGAGATATTATCTGTGAACTGTCCCTTTAATTAAAAGTCCTAAAACCTAAAAGTACTCACAAGTGCGTTAATGTTACGGCTGCATTGATGCGTCTGTTGCATTTGACTGCTGTAGATTGTTGTTGTTGTCAATGTGTTCACTTGTTTTAAGAAAAGAACACATTAAAGCATCGTTTAGGAGACAAAGCGAGTGAGAGCGAGGGATCTTTGTGCGGTAAAGTTGATTCAGCAGCACTGAAAAGGGAGTCATAGAAACTCGGCAATAAGCTGTTTGATTCAATTTCACCAGAAGAAACATGAAAATGACTCAACTCGGAGTTTCCAGCCAGCAGCAGGTTTACGTTTCTCAGGGGAAACTCCTCCAGCTTTGCTCTCACAAACATCGTTCTCCAGCTGAAACTAATTAGAGAGAGAGTCGTCACCGTCTGTCTGAGGTTAGAGACGGCACCAGCTCCAGCTCCATTTTGTTTCCTGCAAAGGTGTGGCTCTGTGTGGGCCGTACAGCGTGCACAATAACAGCCTGAATATGTTTCCTAACATCTTTAAGGGTAAAATACGTAAACGCAAGGTTTGTGTCATCACAAATCATATAAGCTCATCATCACGCCCTGTTTGGACACCAGCATCTCAATAACCAAAGAGAGGGAATACAAGTGAGTGAGTCTTTAAAAATACCGTGGAGTTTATGATCTAATACGTCGGTAAACATTTTGGAAAGAATATCACTTCCATTCAGACTGTGGCTATGTGTGTGACAGCTGAACTAATATGTGTAGGTTACATTAAGAAAACTGCCTCCCGTCATCCCATCATCGCTTTTATCGTCCGTTAAGTGCGTGCCAGATTGAATCCAGTCATTTTCATAATGGTGCTGCTGGCATTTGTGGCTGCAGCTGTGTGAGCGCGTCCTCTGATCTGCGGGCTGACAGAGGATGTTGAAGGTGGGATGAGTCAGCCAGGGCGGAGCAGAATAAAACCTGCGTGGTGTGCAGCTGAGTGGCAGCAGAGACGGCGAGGTCATAACCCTCCTCCGATCAGCTAACCTTTAAACTTTTCCTTTTTACAGACTCGCACTAATCACTCTGACTGGAGTTCACTACAGGCAGTATTTCAAGTCTCATTCTTGACTTGGATTTGCTCTGGACCCTCATCTGGACCCCCATCGACCTCGAAGCTGCACAGACTTGGATTTGTCTCAGTCTGGCCTTTAAAGTGGTCTTGATACTTTAACTCACCCACTCGGGGCTGCAGGTGGTGACAAAGCAATCATCTATCCAGTCAATTAGAATCCTCTGATCTATCAAAGGTAGCCACATTAATGAGGCTGTAACGTCACAGCAGTACCCTAAAACATGCACACTATGTCTGCACACAGAGACACCATTAGGTATTATAAAGTGGCTATTAACTATAATATTATCCCTTTTCTAATGGTATTTACAGAGGATTTAGTATTCTCTGTTCGCTCTCCGTGGTGCTGAATCGCTCGGCTGGTTGCTGTCCGTGGTGCTGAAACACTGAGCTGTGCTTAAGCATCAAGGCGACAGGAAGCCATTGTTGTAAGTGTGAGCAGACAGCGCTGAGAGGTCAGTAATGAGTCAGAGCTGTGACGTCCTATTATGTTGCGGTAATATTCCTGCGGGAATTAATCGTTTCATAACGTTTTCTGTCATCGTTTGGTATCACAAATCTATTTTCTGTATTTCTCCTTTGAAACTGCGCAGTAAACACAAATGGTCTAACTGCAGGACATACTGCAAACACGCCGTTTAAAGCCGCTTTAATTCCTGTTTTTGGAGTGCATACCATCGTGACAACATATGTATTAAAGCCCACTACACAACCACAACTCATTACAAACAAACGCATTTCAATGAACCTGTAGGATCAGTGTCAGAGCTTTGATCTTGTAATCAAACTGCCTCTCAAATATATTCAGGATATTAAGATTTTAAAGTGAGTCAATTAATGTTCTGTAACGTATCTATGATCTTATTTATCAGGGTTAGGGCCCCCAAGCCTTAGGTCTGAAGTAAAATTGGGTAGCTTTGCATTCACTGGTTTCCTTTGATGGTTTTCTATCGTGTTTTGATGCTACAGTATTTTATCTGTGTTCAGCCGAGTCACTGCAACATCTCCAGAGTGAAGGAAATACTGAAGCTAACTTACAGTACAGCAGTACTTTGGACACATTTAGGAGTGTGTGTTTGTAACTGTGTGTGTAGATGTAAACTCTCCACAGCTACATTACATCACGCCTCATATACATATTAAACACTTGTAATATAAACTGTGTTGATGTGAGTCATGAAGTGGGGAAGCTTCATGATATCTGTTAGTTACATGTTTGACCCTGTTCACCTGTAGTGTGTACAACATGTATGACTCTGTTCACCTGTAGTGTGTACAACATGTATGACTCTGTTCACCTGTAGTGTGTACAACATGTATGACTCTGTTCACCTGTAGTGTGTACAACATGTATGACTCTGTTCACCTGTAGTGTGTACAACATGTATGACTCTGTTCACCTGTAGTGTGTACAACATGTATGACTCTGTTCACCTGTAGTGTGTACAACATGTATGACCCTGTTCACCTGTAGTGTGTACAACATGTATGACCCTGTTCACCTGTAGTGTGTACAACATGTATGACCCTGTTCACCTGTAGTGTGTACAACATGTATGACCCTGTTCACCTGTAGTGTGTACAACATGTATGACTCTGTTCACCTGTAGTGTGTACAACATGTATGACTCTGTTCCACCTGTAGTGTGTACAACATGTATGACCCTGTTCACCTGTAGTGTGTAAAACATGTTTGACTCTGTTCACCTGTAGTGTGTACAACATGTATGACTCTGTTCACCTGTAGTGTGTAAAACATGTTTGACTCTGTTCACCTGTAGTGTGTACAACATGTATGACTCTGTTCACCTGTAGTGTGTACAACATGTATGACTCTGTTCACCTGTAGTGTGTACAACATGTATGACCCTGTTCACCTGTAGTGTGTACAACATGTATGACTCTGTTCACCTGTAGTGTGTACAACATGTATGACTCTGTTCACCTGTAGTGTGTACAACATGTATGACTCTGTTCACCTGTAGTGTGTACAACATGTATGACCCTGTTCACCTGTAGTGTGTACAACATGTATGACCCTGTTCACCTGTAGTGTGTACAACATGTATGACTCTGTTCACCTGTAGTGTGTACAACATGTATGACTCTGTTCACCTGTAGTGTGTACAACATGTATGACTCTGTTCACCTGTAGTGTGTACAACATGTATGACTCTGTTCACCTGTAGTGTGTACAACATGTATGACTCTGTTCACCTGTAGTGTGTACAACATGTATGACTCTGTTCACCTGTAGTGTGTACAACATGTATGACTCTGTTCACCTGTAGTGTGTACAACATGTATGACCCTGTTCACCTGTAGTGTGTACAACATGTATGACCCTGTTCACCTGTAGTGTGTACAACATGTATGACTCTGTTCACCTGTAGTGTGTACAACATGTATGACTCTGTTCACCTGTAGTGTGTACAACATGTATGACCCTGTTCACCTGTAGTGTGTACAACATGTATGACTCTGTTCACCTGTAGTGTGTACAACATGTATGACTCTGTTCACCTGTAGTGTGTACAACATGTATGACTCTGTTCACCTGTAGTGTGTACAACATGTATGACTCTGTTCACCTGTAGTGTGTACAACATGTATGACTCTGTTCACCTGTAGTGTGTACAACATGTATGAATGTTACAATACATATCTTTAAAGGAGCTTTTCTCTAAAGGAGCTTTTTCTCACACTCTTCAGCAGAAGTCTCCACTTCAGCAGCACTTACATACACCAAACTTTCCACTTTCATTCCTCTCTATATTCTGAAGCTTTGTGCAGAGGGCTTTGTTCACATGTCACTCACAGCTCATGTTATACACGCTACACTCACTACATGCAGGAGATGCACAGAGTTCTGTGTGTTGACAGGAGTTAGTGATTTATGGAGTGATACAAAGACAGATCCAGAAGTCTGTACAAACCTTTGACATGTGAACAACATGAAACACTCTGAACCTGCTTCATCCAGACTTCACATCCTGTAGTGTCTCCACTTAATTAAAACACTACATTTCCTGTAATCTTCCTGCAGTCGTGTTACTTGTGTGAGTGTTATTAAGCTTTGTGGACTTCCTCTGCAATCATGATAATATTC
This sequence comes from Cottoperca gobio, assembly GCF_900634415.1. Taxonomy (NCBI): domain Eukaryota; kingdom Metazoa; phylum Chordata; class Actinopteri; order Perciformes; family Bovichtidae; genus Cottoperca; species Cottoperca gobio. The sequence continues at coordinate 12,441,918 of NC_041356.1, read as the reverse complement.
TGACTCGTTATCTATTAATACTGATACATGTATTGTAGACATTTAACATTATACACAGGGCCACTGTAGGCCCTCTCCAGTGTGTCCATATCTCCTCTGTTATATGATCTTTTTATGGCTCCATACAGCCTCAAAACCAAACCGAGCAGCTGTCTCTCTGGCTCCATGTCTCAGCAGGTCTCTGCCTCTCGTGCTGTTTGAGTCCGTGACGCAATTTAGCGCCAGTGTAAACATGCAACACATACAAGATGAAGTCCTGCAGGTTACATTGATCTTTATGTCTATATTTGCTGCACAAATAAGTATAAATGGAAATAACCTGTACTGGGATGTAACGCCAAAATAAAACTCCCTATTATAGAAATATTATATCCAAACGGATCAACACAACATATAGGAAGCTCGAGCAACTTAAAGCATTGTAGAGAAATACAACCAACGTATCATAGTAAAAACTGTAGATTGCATAACATAAAGAAGCTAAAACAGTCACTTTAAGTGCGAGAAGGTTTCTCCAAACACGCGGCTAAGTGGTTACTATAGGAACAGCCATCGTGATTTACGCGCCGCCCTGCACGCAGCGAGTTCATTACCAGGGAAGTGCATCCGTCTCCATCAGAGCTGTTGGATCAGAAGCGTCTTACCGTGTCGGGCTGCCGCGCAGAGCCGGCAGGAGGTGGTGAGGAGGAGGCAAAGAGCTGCCCAGAGCCGCGGAGACCTCATGGTACATCCAATATGCACCGGAGCGAGGAGGGGAGAGCGGCCGCTGCTGCTGCACTTCTACCAGCTCTCCATCTCTGAGGAGAGGCTGCTGCTGCTGCTGCTGCTGCGCTGCTGCTGCTGCTGCTGCTGCACAGGGCTGATGGAGAGGAAGTGTGTGTGTGAGAGAGAGAGGAAGAGTGAGGGATGTTTGGAAAACCAGGGCCACCGGAGGCGCCACACTGCAAGAAATACTTTAGTAGAATAATGTCAATAGTGGAAGAAGTAAAAGTAGTAACACTAGAGTAGAAATACTGTTACAAGTAAAAGTCCTGCATTCAAAATGTTACTTTCAAATAAAAGTACAAAAGTATTAGCATCGAAATATACTCAAAGTACCACAAGTAAAAGTATATTTTATTGCTGTTCATCTCTCGTAGTAAAGGTAAAGATCATTAAGTTATTAAGTAATAAAGTTTATCTTATTAACACACGATACATCATTTCATTATATGTTGTATTATTAATCTGACTTAAAGCTGCAAATATAAAATAACTGATATTTAATCTCATCACTGCATCATTTAACACATGATGTGCAGGTTTAATATACGATACAGCTGTTAGTGTTCAGAAGGACGACGAGGCTGCGGGAGAGAAACATCATCATGGCAGGACAACATCATGGTTGTTCTGATTACATCTTTAAGAGTGAAGAGTTAAATCAACACGTCGACTTCAGCAGAACGCACGTCAGCATGTATTTCCTTTAAAACATCCAGGCTGTAAGACAAAGCAGCTTCGGTAAATAAGGTAACAAAGGTCCACGTTAAGGACTGCTGTGATTTCTTGCAGTGTGGAGGAGTCTCCGTGTCCAGCCTCCTCGCCGGCTCGCTGCATCAAGACGTGGTTCATCTCATTCTGCCAAATAACTGTCCAGACGCTTGGCAGAGCGGCACATCTGGCTCCTCAGTGTTTTATAAAAGCTGAGAAGGAAATTAAATCACAGCAGCTTCTCCTTCCACTTTACTGTCAGTCATTAACCAAACAGATGAACACTCGGTAAAACTTTCCAATGTTTTATTTTCTAGATCATTTCAGTTCATAAGAAAGCCCAGGTGCTTGTGTACGGTAACGTGTATCTGCATGTGATCTTTATTGGCAGTATGATTACGAGTGCAAACTGAGGAAGGGTTATCACTTCCTGATCTTAATATTCTTTGCATCATTATGTGTTAGAGTAAAACAATCACATCCTGTGTGTCCATCAGTAAAGCTTCGTCACGCTTCTAGTCGACAACCAGCATGCTCCTCACGGTGGGGAACAACTCGAAGAAACCCTGCAGGAGGAAGCAGACAGGACGTAGTTTAGACTGACGTGAAAGAAAAAGAAAATATCCAAACCAAACATTTGAGATGGTCGCACTCATTTCAAAAGGATTTGTCGACACGAGATTCAGATTGAGGTAAAAATGAAGCTCTTTAAGTGTTTGTTTCACAGACAGGGCTTACCTTGAAGAGGGTGGTGCTCTGCAGGACGCTGGAGGTGCAGCACATCTCTCTGATGGAGTGCATCGAGAGCTGCGGAGCGCCGATGTCCACCGCGGGGATGCCGAGGCGGGCGGCCAGGATGGGTCCAATGGTGGTTCCACAGGCGCTGTCGTTACGGACCATCACATCCTGCAGGAGGAAGCATCGTGGGTCAAACGGCCCGTCGGCCTTCTAGTGGCACTGCAATGTCTACAAACACTAAACGGGATCAATCAGCCGCGTGTTGGAAATGTTTCCACTTGGCCAACACCGCCACATTAACTGTATCATCGTGGTGTTGATCAGCGAGCGGTGTTCCTTTAAAAGATGACGGAGTTTCACATCAGAGAACACTTGAACACACTCGCAACTCATGAAACTTTAACGTGCTGTAAAGCTGCCGAAGCTGCTCAGGTGTCGCTGCAGTTATTAAACTGAGCTGATCACTCGCCGTGACACAAACAACCTTCCTCAGCTTTGTCTCCGTCTCAGAGATGATCCAGAGGTTTCCTTCGCAGGACTGGAGAAGGATAATGTATGCATGCATCAGTGCTGGTGAAGGGTGAGGGTTATGCATTGGTTGAGATGAGGAGCAGGGTCTCTAACCCTTCAAGTTCTTTCCATGAGTAGATATTAAATAAATCTGACAAACTAAAGTCATATTCTTAGTAACTCAAACTGTAGCGCTGGAAGAAGGAACATGTTTCTCCTCTTTGCACATCTGTTGTATTATTACTGTTCACCGACTGCCCTTCGTTCTGTCCCCGAGTCTTTCACACTTTTATTTTCCTCGCTGTGTCGTCCTGGAGCCGCCCGGCACGTTGCTAGGAGATCTGTGTTCGCTGCCGAGTGACTCAAAACAAAGAAATGAGACGCAGCTGAGCCTCCGTCTGCAACCAATTAATCTAAAATCACACAACACACACACACACACACACACACACACACACACACACACACACTACCTGTAGCGGCACGCCGACTTGGCTGGCGACCTCTCTAACCACGGAGGCGGTGACGGCCGTAGTGGCGTAACGCTGGTTGCTGCTGAACTTGATCACTGGGCCCTGAGGAAGATTATATGGATATGTGAATGTTATTATTATCATTGTATTCATCGGACAGAACGTAAAACGTCATGTTTTTCTTTCAGCTCCATGTTCATGAAACAAATACAGATTACTGTAAATACAGATTACTGTAAATACAGATTACTGTAAATACAGATTATACAGATTATACAGATGACTGCAAATACAGATTACTGTAAATACAGATTATACAGATTACTGCAAATACAGATTACTGTAAATACAGATTACTGCAAATACAGATTACTGTAAATACAGATTATACAGATTATACAGATGACTGCAAATACAGATGACTGTAAATACAGATTACTGTAAATACAGATTATACAGATTACTGCAAATACAGATTACTGTAAATACAGATTACTGCAAATACAGATTACTGTAAATACAGATTATACAGATTACTGCAAATACAGATGACTGCAAATACAGATTACTGCAAATACAGATTACTGCAAATACAGATTACTGCAAATACAGATTATACAGATTACTGCAAATATAGATGACTGCAAATACAGATGACTGCAAATACAGATTATACAGATTACTGCAAATATAGATGACTGCAAATACAGATTACTGCAAATACAGATTATACAGATTACTGCAAATACAGATTATACAGATTACTGCAAATACAGATGACTGCAAATACAGATTACTGCAAATACAGATTATACAGATTACTGCAAATACAGATTATACAGATTACTGCAAATACAGATTACTGCAAATACAGATTATTTGAAGAAATTATTTTAAAAACTAATTGAATTTGTGAAGCTACAACACAAATATATTTGGTATTTTTTATTAAATAATGTATAAACTTGGAAGCTGCATTAAAATAAATGTAGTCTTTATAAACCGTTGATTTTAAAAAGTCTTTAAAGCAGCGGCTTTAAATGTAAATGATAAAAAGCGGTTTGCATTTAGTCCTTTTTAAATGAACACATGAACAAATCTCTTCACCTTGTGGAAAGCTGGACGATGGTTCTCCTCATGCTTCTCCCTGCAGGAGAACAACGTCAGAACGTCTTGAGATACAAATGAGAGAATGATAAAATGATTTCTCACGTTGTTAGTTTGATAAAGACTTTTACAAACTGTTATTTCTTGTGAAGTGAATCAGCATTAAAAGCTCAACTAATAAATAAAATCCTTCAACGAGAGTCTTTACAGCAGATATGTGGTGTTTGTGTTGATACTGACTGGTAGTTGGGGTGCACAGCGTGCGCCATGTCCGCGCTGATCATGAAGGAGAGCGGCGCAGCCTGTTGGAAGGCGGTGCGGTTGGAGGCGGAGGTGGAGAGGCGGCTGAGGATGAGCTCCGTCAGGTTGGACTGAGCACCCTGAGCGCTCTCTGATCCCACCTGCAGGACACGCACAACATTTATTTAAAGATATCCAGTTTACATAAAAGAGATGACACAACAACGATGAAGTCAGGTTTCTCCCCAGCGTGTGTGAAAACTCAGCACACCAAGCGTCAGCTGTGAAGAGAGTTCCTCAAGTTCTCCCAAACCGGCTCTGTTTCCATCACACTCACCTCTTCGTTGTCGTACAGAGTGATCATGCGGACGTTGGGATCTTTGGACAGAGAGTCTCCCGAGCAGGACTCCGTCAGCGCCTGGCGGGCAGAAACAAGTGAAGGCGTGAACAGCAGAGGACGACTGCGTCACTTTAAGCGGCTGCTCATCCACAGAACCTCAAAGTTGTTTTAAACAGCACAGACATGATCGACTAAAGAACGAGCAAAGTGTGACCTGCAGGGCGCAGTAGCAGCTGTGAAGGTTGTCCAGGCGAGGAGAGTAAATGAACTCTTCGTACACACCTCCCAACGCCTGCAGGGAGAAGAACGTGAGCAGAAACACACTGTGAGTAACACGCAATAGATGAAAGAGGATTTCATGTTTTGATCTGACGCTTCTTGAGGTGAGATTCCTTCTATAAGCATCGGGGGGGGGGGGGGGGGGTTTAAATCTTCCCCTCTGTTGTTGGGATTCTGCTGCTTTGTTTTATTGTGCAAACCGATGACCGAAGAGGATGAAGAATATCAGGCAGCAGGCTTGGACCACACTTCTAGATCATTGCTGATACTGTAGGTTTACATGCTGCATTAGTGGCTGGGATAAAATAACTTTCCTTGCACGCAGTAGTTTTGTTGTGTTATACAGGAAGTCAATGGTTCACTTGCGAACTCACCGCGGGCTGAGTGTCGGCCAGACAGAGCTCAAAGTCCAGCAGGGCTTCAGGATTGACGTCCAGCTCTGAACACAGCAGCTTCACCAGCGCCGGGTGGTGCTTCTCCGCCTGAGGAGTGAAGAGGCAACACATTATCGATCCCTTTGTCCATTTCCTGAACTGGATTTGACAATCACTAGTTATCCTGGAAAAGAAATCTGCTTTGATTTGATCATTTGTGCATCTTCCAGAAGAATGTCTGGCTTCTGCACGTCCAACACTTTGGTAAATGATTCTGGCATGAATGAGACCGTGTGGCCTGTATATATTCCACTTCGGCTAACAGATGCCACGACACACGGTAGAGTTTTACATTTCATGAAGTCTTGTTGGGTGTTTGCAAAAGGTTGTAAATGTACATCTTCAAGTAAATACTGAGAGGCTCGAATCTCTGGAAACCCACAGGTGTTAAAGTTCATGTCCCGGTCAACAGTGGAAACACCAGATGTGTCTGTTTTACCGTGTTGGCAGCCAAGGTAGCATCTCCGGAGGATGCACAGCCCGTCTCCAGCTCCTCCTGGACGACGGTGGCGATGATGGGCACGCTGAGAGAGACACAGACGTTTTCATACTTTCACATTTGGATCTCAACCTCACAATTTCAATAAGATATTCAGCAAAACTCTTCTTTTGTAACATTGTTTTCCTCTCCCGTGTGTATCTGTACTATATAATATATACTATAACCATAACCCTCACGTTTATCCCGGTACAGCAGGTGGCAGTATGATGTTTAACTTTAGCTGAGAAACGTTATCCGCCAGTAAACACACAGAAGAAGAAGAGAACATGATGAGTCACAGTGAACGGGAGAGAGATGGAGACGCAGCTGTACCTGCCAAACAAGTTAAGACTTGTACATGTCTGTACAAGTAATACATACTTTACATAAACATGTATGTACGCGTCCCTTATGTGTTTACATTTACAGTATATGGGTGGGGGCTGGGGGGCTGAGAGCTGTTAAGGTATAGGCGGAGTCCGCCACAAAATGTCTCTTATTTTGAAGTTCCAATGTTGAAGGTTTGACTATAACTGAATACTACTGACAGGTGGTTCTCCTTGTTGGGGCCGAAGGAGTCGTTGACGTCCCTCTGCAAGTGGATGGCCAGGTGAGGGATCCTGAGCAGAGGCCTGGACACGTGAAACAACCGCTGAACCAGGTGGTCGTCACTCTGTAGGAGGAACACACACAGACACACACAGACACACACACACACACACACACACACACACACACACACACACACACACACACACACACACACACACACACACACACACACACACACACACACACACACACACACACACACACACACACACACACACACACTTCTTGCTGCTATAGTAGAAAGAAACAATAACTACTAAAACTACACGTTTAAACTGAAACTGGTATTTTCATCTCATTTGAACCCGAATGCTTCAGTTCCAGAACTGCACAGAATTTACAGTAAAACTACAGATAATAATAATCCTGGTACCTTCACCATAACGCGGCCGGCGATGGTCAGGTCCCGGTCGAACCAGGTGTTCCAGATGCCACCGCCGTAGCACTCCACCCCGACCTGCAGACAGCCCTGCTTCGTCCTCTTAGACCTCGGCTTCACCTGAAACACAGATAAAATCATCATCCAGGCAAATTACATTTAGCAATGTCAGAATAAAGAATCAAATCAAGCGTTTCTTATAGGCGCGCTCTCACCCTGAGGCAGGGGCTGTCTGTGTGGGCGCCGATCATGGAGAAGCCGTTGCCCGGCAGGTAGCATCCGCCAACAGCGAAGGCGATGAGGCTGGAGAAGTTCCTGGTCACAAAGTACTGAAGACAGCAGAGGAAGGGATTTAAATATCATGGATGATCCAACAAACTGGAGAAATATTCACAGGTATTCGTTATGTGTGCAGAGGAAAGTTACCATTTCCTGACTTCACGTGTTAACGTTACATGTTTGCATATACACGTCTACATTTACACACGTCACACGTCACATCTAGCTGACCAAACT